>NW_014575562.1:321-910 GCF_000708205.1 Mixia osmundae IAM 14324 | reverse complement strand
GACTGCCCGAAAAGTCGACCTGGTCTATCGACTCCCCGCTGAGTGAGAGTTCAGCTACAAGCATCGACGCCGTCCAGCACCTACTTGACGCCCAGCGATGGCATCTACCACTCTGCACTCTCACGATCTCATCATCCGCCCGTGCTATCGTGACTCAGACCGAGTCATCTATCTCAGATGCATCTCTCGGACTGACATTGACCAAGTCTATGACAAAGACGAGCGATGACAAAGACGAGCCATGACAGATAATCGCCATGACAAGGACCAGCTATAACAAGGACGAGCTATAACAGAGACCAGCTATGCTGTCCCAATGTGTTTTCGTCTTTCAATTCGACATCTCTGAGCTGCCTGTCTTGCACTGCACACTGCACATGATCAGCCTGACTTCCGGCTAGACTGTGTCAAAGAGGACATCAAATGCATCTACACTTTCATACTGACGGTCATCAATCCTGGACTCATCCTCTCGGCAATGACATCGTCTGACCCACACTCGATGTCAGATACACGCCAGATCCTCTACCAGCTCATATGCATCGGCGACTTGCAGCATGCTTTCTACGATTGTGACATTGTATGACCC
>NW_014575562.1:0-198 GCF_000708205.1 Mixia osmundae IAM 14324 | reverse complement strand
GACCCCATCTGGACTGCCCGAAAAGTCGACCTGGTCTATCGACTCCCCGCTGAGTGAGAGTTCAGCTACAAGCATCGACGCCGTCCAGCACCTACCTGACGCACAGCGATGGTCTATGTATATACCACTCTGCACTGTCACGATCTCATCATCCGTCTGTGCTATCGTGACTCCTGCCCAGTCATGATATGATCTCAG